>NW_027278591.1:0-48486 GCF_030028105.1 Mobula birostris
CCGAATGAACAACAGCTCCCTATACCGTCTCCATCAATACCCCCTCCCAATCCACAACACTTTCCCTTACCATCTCCATCAACACCCTCACCCAAAGAACAACACCGCCCCATACCGTCTCCATCAACACCTTCTCCCAATCCTCAATACATCCCCTTACCGTCTGCATCAACACTCTCACCCAATGAACAACACTTCCCCTTACCATCTGCATGAACTCTCTCACCCAATGAAAAACACCGCCCCATACCGTCTCCATCACACCCCCTCCCAATCCACAACACTTTTCCCTTACCATCTCTATCAACACTCTAACACAATGAAAAACACCGCCCCATACCGTCTCCATCAACACCCCTTCCCAATCTACAACACTTCCGCTTACCATGTCCATCAAAACTCCCACTAAATGAACAACACCGCCCCATACTGTCTCCATCAACACCCCCTCCCAATCCACAACACTTTCCCCTACCATCTGCATCAGCACCCTCTCCCAATGAAAAACAGCGCCCCATACGGTCTCCATCAAAACCCTCTCCCAATTCTCAACACTTCCCCTTACCATCTGCATCAACACTCTCACCCAATGAACAACACTGCCCCATACTGTCTCCATCAACACCCCCTCCCAATCCACAACACTTCCCCTTACCGTCTGCATCAACAGTCTAACCCAATGAACAACACTTCCCCTTACCATCTGCATCAACTCTCTCACCCAATGAACAACACTGCCCCACACCGTATCCATCAACACCCCCTCCCAATCTACAGCACTTCCACTTACCATCTGCAACATCTCTCTCACCCAATGAACAACACCGCCCCATCAGTCTCCATCAACACCCCCTCCCAATCCACAACACTTCCCCTTACCATCTGCATCATCTCTCTCACCTAATGAACAACACCGCCCCATACAGTCTCCATCAACACCCCCTCCCAATCCACAACACTTTCCCTTACCATCTCCATCAACACCCTCAGCCAAAGAACAACACCGCCCCATACCGTCTCCATCAACACCCCCTCCCAATCCACAACACTTCCCCTTACCATCTGCATCATACCTCTCACCCAAATGAACAACACCGCCCCATTCTGTCTCCATCAACACCCCCTCCCAATCCACAACACTTCCCGTTACCATCTCCATCAATACCCTCTCCCAATGAACAACACCGCCCCCACTGTCTCCAGCAGCACCTCGTCCCAATCCACAACACTTCCCCTTACCATCTCCATCAACACTCCAACCCAATCAACAACACACCGCCCCATACAGTATCCATCAACTCCCCCTCCCAATCCACAACACTTAGCGTTACATCTGCACCTACACTCTCACCCAATGAACGACATCGCCCATACCGTCTCCATCAACACACCCCTCCCAATCCACAACACTTCCCCCTACCATCTGCATCAACACCCTCTCCCAATGAACAACAGCGCCCCATACGGTCTCCATCAACACCCTCTCCCAATCCTCAACACTTCCCTTACCATGTCCATCAACTCTCTCACTGAATGAACAACACCGCCCCATAACGTCTCCATCAACACCCCCTCCCAATCCACAACACTTCCCCCTACCATCTGCATCAACACCCTCTCCCAATGAACAACAGCGCCCCATACGGTCTCCATCAAAACCCTCTCCCAATCCTCAACACTCCCCTTACCATCTGCATCAACACTCTCACCCAATGAACAACACTGCCCCAGACTGTCTCCATCAACACCCCCTCCCAATCCACAACACTTCCCCCTACCATCTGCATCAACAACCCTCTCCCAATGAACAACAGCGCCCCATACGGTCTCCATCAAAACCCTCTCCCAATCCTCAACACTTCCCCTTACCATCTGCATCAACACTCTCACCCAATGAACAACACTGCCCCATACTGTCTCCATCAACACCCCCTCCCAATCTACAACACTTCCCCTTACCTTCTGCATCAACACTCTCACCGAATGAACAACAGCTCCCTATACCGTCTCCATCAACACCTCCTCCCAATCCACAACACTTTCCCTTACCATCTCCATCAACACCCTCACCCAAAGAACAACACCGCCCCATACCGTCTCCATCAACACCTTCTCCGAATCCTCAATACTACCCCTTACCGTCTGCATCAACACTCTCACCCAATGAACAACACTTCCCCTTACCATCTGCATCAACCCTCTCACCCAATGAACAACACTGCCCCACACCGTATCCATCAACACCCCCTCCCAATCTACAACACTTCCACTTACCATCTGCATCATCTCTCTCACCCAATGAACAACACAGCCCCATACAGTCTCCATCAACACCCCCTCCCAATCCACAACACTTCCCCTTACCATCTGCATCATCTCTCTCACCTAATGAACAACACCGCCCCATACAGTCTCCATCAACACCCCGTCCCAATACACAACACTTCCCCTTACCATCTGCATCATCCCTCTCACCCAATGAACAACACCGCTCCATTCCGTCTCCATCAACACCCCCTCCCAATCCACAACACTTCCCGTTACCATCTCCATCAACACTCTGACACAATGAACAACGCCATCCCATACGGTCTCCATCAACTCCACCTTACAATCCACAACACCTCCCATTACCATCTGCATCTACACTCTCACCCAATGAACAACACCGCCAATACCGTCTCCATCAACACCCCCTCCCAATCCACAACACTTCCCCCTACCATCTGCATCAACACCCTCTCCCAATGAACAACAGCGCCCCATACGGTCTCCATAAACACACTCTCCCAATCCTCAACACTTCCCCTTACCATCTGCATCAACACTGTCACCCAATGAACAACACTGGCCCACACCGTATCGATCAACTCCCCCTCCGAATCCACAACACTTCCCATTACCATCTCCATCAACTCCCTCACACAATGAAAAACACCACCCCATACTGTCTCCATCAACACCCCCTCCCAATCCACAACACTTCCCCTCACCATCTCCACCAACACACTCTCCCAATGAACAACACCTCCCCATACCGTCTCCATCAACACCCCCTCCCAATCTACAACATTTCCGCTTACCATGTCCATCAACACTCTCACCGAATGAACAACACCGCCTCTACTGTCTCCATCAGCACCCCTCTCCCAATCCACAGCACTTCGCCTTACCATCTGAATCAACACCCAAGGAACAACACTGCCCCATACAATCTCCATGATCAACCACTCCCAATCCACAAAACTTCCCCTTACCGTCTCCATCAACACTCTCACCCAATGAAGAACACCTCCCGATAATGTCTCCATCAACACACCCTCCCAAACCACAACATTCCCCTTACAATCTCCATGAACACTCTCACCCAATGAACAACGCCGCCCCCTACCGTATCCATCAACCCCCTTTCCCAATCCACAACACTTCCCCTTACCATCTGCATCAACACTCTCACTCAATGAACAACACCGCCCTATACCGTCTCCATCAACACCCCTCCAATCCACAAACACTTCCCCTTACCATCTGCATCAACACTGTCACCCAATGAACAACACCGCCCCATTCCGTCTCCATCAACACCCCCTCCCAATCCAAAACACTTCCCATTACCGTCTCCATCAACACTCTCACCCAATGAACAACATCGCCCCATACCGTCTCCATCAACACCCCCTCCTAATCCACAACACTTCCCCCCTACCATCTGCATCAGCACCCTCTCCCAATGAACAAAAGCGCCCCATACGGTCTCCATCAACACCCTCTCCCAATCCTCAACACTTCCCCTTACCATCTGCATCAACACTCTCACCCAATGAACAACACTGCCCCATACTGTCTCCATCAACACCCCCTCCCAATCCACAACACTTCCCCTTACCTTCTGCATCAACACTCTCATCGAATGAACAACAGCTCCCTATACCGTCTCCATCAACACCCCCCTCCCAATCCACAACACTTTCCCTTACCTTCTCCATTAAAACCCTCACCCAAAGAACAACACCCGCCCCATACAGTCTCCATCAACACCTTCTCCCAATCCTCAATACTTCCCCTTACCGTCTGCATCAACACTCTCACCCAATGAACAACACTTCCCCTTACCATCTGCATCAACTCTCTCACCCAATGAAAAACACCGCCACATACCGTCTCCATCAACACCCTCTCCCAATCCACAACACTTCCCCTCACCATCTCCACCAACACACTCTCCCAATGAACAACACCTCCCCATACCGTCTCCATCAACACCCCCTCCCAATCCACAACACTTCCCCTTACCATCTCTATCAACACTCTAACACAATGAAAAGCACCGCCCCATAACGTCTCCATCAACACCCCTTCCCAAACTACAACACTTCCGCTTACCACGTCCATCAACACTCTCACTGAATGAACAACACCACCCCATACCGTCTCCATCAACACCCCCTCCAATCCACAACACTTCCCCTACCATCTGCATCAACACTCTCACCCAATGAACAACACTGCCCCATACTGTCTACATCAACACCCCCTCCCAATCCACAACACTTACCCTTACCTTCTGCATCAACACTCTCACCGAATGAACAAGAGCTCCCTATACTGTCTCCATCAACACCCCCTCCCAATCCACAACACTTTCCCTTACCATCTCCATCAACACCGTCACCCAAAGAACAACACCGCCCCATACCGTCTCCATCAACACCTTCTCCCAATCCTCAATACTTCCCCTTACCGTCTGCATCAACACTCTCACCCAATGAACAACTCTTCACCTTACCATCTGCATCATCTCTCTCACCCAATGAACAACACCGCCCCATACAGTCTCCATCAACACCCCCTCCCAATCCACAAAACTTCCCCTTACCTTCTGCATCATACCTCTCACCCAATGAACAACACGGCCCCATTCCGTCTCCATCAACACCCCCTCCCAATCTACAACACTTCCCGTTACCATCTCCATCAATACCCTCTCCCAATGAACAACACCGCCCCTACTGTCTCCAGCAGCACCTCGTCCTAATCCACAACACTTCCCCTTACCATCTCCATCAACACTCCAACCCAATCAACAACACCGCCCCATACCGTATCCATCAACTCCCCCTCCCAATCCACAACACTTCCCCTTACCATCTGCATCAACACTCTGACACAATGAACAACACCATCCCATACCGTCTCCATCAACTCCACCTCCCAATCCCGAACACCTCCCGTTACCATCTCCACCAACACACTCTCCCAATGAACAACACCTCCCCATACTGTCTCCATCAACACCCCCTCCCAATCTACAACATTCCGCTTACCATGTCCATCAACACTCTCACCGAATGAACAACACCGCCTCTACTGTCTCCATCAGCACCCCTCTCCCAATCCACAGCACTTCGCCTTACCATCTGAATCAACACCCAAGGAACAACACTGCCCCATACAATCTCCATGATCAACCACTCCCAATCCACAAAACTTCCCCTTACCGTCTCCATCAACACTCTCACCCAATGAACAACACCTCCCGCTAATGTCTCCATCAACACCCCCTCCCAAACCACAACATTCCCTTACCATCTCCATGAACACTCTCACCCAATGAACAACGCCGCCCCCTACCGTATCCATCAACCCCCTTTCCCAATCCACAACACTTCCCCTTACCATCTGCATCAACACTCTCACTCAATGAACAACACCGCCCTATACCGTCTCCATCAACACCCCTCCCAATCCACAACACTTCCCCTTACCATCTGCATCAACACTGTCACCCAATGAACAACCCCGCCCCATTCCGTCTCCATCAACACCCCCTCCCAATCCAAAACACTTCCCATTACCGTCTCCATCAACACTCTCACCCAATGAACAACATCGCCCCATACCGTCTCCATCAACACCCCCTCCCATTCCACAACACTTCCCCTACCATCTGCATCAGCACCCTCTCCCAATGAACAAAAGCGCCCCATACGGTCTCCATCAACACCCTCTCCCAATCCTCAACACTTCCCCTTACCATCTGCATCAACACTCTCACCCAATGAACAACACTGCCCATACTGTCTCCATCAACACCCCCTCCCAATCCACAACACTTCCCCTTACCTTCTGCATCAACACTCTCACCGAATGAACAACAGCTCCCTATACCGTCTCCATCAACACCCCCTCCCAATCCACAACACTTTCCCTTACCTTCTCCATTAAAACCCTCACCCAAAGAACAACACCGCCCCATACAGTCTCCATCAACACCTTCTCCCAATCCTCAATACTTCCCCTTACCGTCTGCATCAACACTCTCACCCAATGAACAACACTTCCCCTTACCATCTGCATCAACTCTCTCACCCAATGAAAAACACCGCCACATACCGTCTCCATCAACACCCTCTCCCAATGAACAACAGCGCCCCATACGGTCTCCATCAAAACCCTCTCCCAATCCTCAACACTTCCCCTTACCATCTGCATCAACACTCTCACCCAATGAACAACACTGCCCCATACTGTCTACATCAACACCCCCTCCCAATCCACAACACTTACCCTTACCTTCTGCATCAACACTCTCACCGAATGAACAAGAGCTCCCTATACTGTCTCCATCAACACCCCCTCCCAATCCACAACACTTTCCCTTACCATCTCCATCAACACCGTCACCCAAAGAACAACACCGCCCCATACCGTCTCCATCAACACCTTCTCCCAATCCTCAATACTTCCCCTTACCGTCTGCATCAACACTCTCACCCAATGAACAACTCTTCACCTTACCATCTGCATCATCTCTCTCACCCAATGAACAACACCGCCCCATACAGTCTCCATCAACACCCCCTCCCAATCCACAAAACTTCCCCTTACCTTCTGCATCATACCTCTCACCCAATGAACAACACGGCCCCATTCCGTCTCCATCAACACCCCCCTCCCAATCTACAACACTTCCCGTTACCATCTCCATCAATACCCTCTCCCAATGAACAACACCGCCCCTACTGTCTCCAGCAGCACCTCGTCCTAATCCACAACACTTCCCCTTACCATCTCCATCAACACTCCAACCCAATCAACAACACCGCCCCATACCGTATCCATCAACTCCCCCTCCCAATCCACAACACTTCCCCTTACCATCTGCATCAACACTCTGACACAATGAACAACACCATCCCATACCGTCTCCATCAACTCCACCTCCCAATCCCGAACACCTCCCGTTACCATCTGCATCTACACTCTCACCCAATGAACGACACCGCCCATACCGTCTCCATCAACACCCCCTCCCAATCCACAACACTTCCCCTTACCTTCTGCATCAACAGTCTCACCGAATGAACAACACTTCCCCTTACCATCTGCATCAACTCTCTCACCCAATGAACAACACCGCCCCCATACAGTCTCCAACAACACCCCCTCCCAATCCACAACACTTCCCCTTACCATCTGCATCATCCCTCTCACCCAATGAACAACACCGCCCCATCCCGTCTCCAGCAGCACCTCGTCCCAATCCACAACACATCCCCTTACCATCTCCATCAACACTCCAACCCATGAACAACACCGCCCCATACCGTATCCATCAACTCCCCCTCCCAATCCTCAACACTTCCCCTTACCATCTGCATCAACACTCTCACTCAATGAACAACACCGCCCTATACCGTCTCCATCAACACCCCCTCCCAATCCACAACACTTCCCCTTACCGTCTCCATCAACACTCTGACACAATGAACAACACCATCCCATACCGTCTCCATCAACTCCACCTTCCAATCCACAACACCTCCGTTACCATCTGCATCTACACTCTCAACCAATGAACAACACCGCCCATACCGTCTCCATCAACACCCCCCTTCCCAATCCACAACACTTCCCTTCACCGACTCCATCAACACTCTCACACCATGAACCAACACTTCCCCATTCCGTCTCCATCAACACCCCCTCCCAATCCACAACACATCCCGTTACCATCTCCATCAACACCCTCTCCCTATGAACAACACCGCCTCGACTGTCTCCATCAGCACCCCTCTCCCAATCCACAGCACTTCGCCTTACCATCTGCATCAACACCCAAGGAACAACATCGCCCCATACAATCTCCATCAGCAACCACTCAAATATCCACAACATTTCCCGTTACTATCTCCATCAAAATTCTCATCCAATGAACAACACCGCCCCATACCGCCTCCATCATCACCCGCTCCCAATCCACAAATCTTCCCCTTACCGTCTCCATCAACACTCTCACCCAATGAACAACACCTCCCGATAACGTCTCCATCAACAACCCCTCCCAATCCACAACACTTCCCCCTACCATCTGCATCAACACCCTCTCCCAATGAACAACAGCGCCCCATACGGTCTCCATCAACACCTTCTCCCAATCCTCAACACTTCCCCTTACCACCTGCATCAACAATCTCACCCAATGAACAACACTGCCCCATACTGTCTCCATCAACACCCCCTCCCAATCCACAACACTTCCCCTTACCTTCTGCATCAACACTCTCACCGAATGAAAAACATCTCCCTATACCGTCTCCATCAACACCCCCTCCCAATCCACAACACTTCCCCTTACCGTCTGCATCAACACTCTCACCCAATGAACAACACTTCCCCTTACCATCTGCATCAACTCTCTCACCCAATGAACAACACCGCCCCATACAGTCTCCATCAACACCCCCTCCCAATCCACAACACTTCCCGTTACCATCTGCAACAACACTCTCACCCAATGAACAAAACCGCCCCTACTGTCTCCATCAACACCCCCTCCGAATCCACAACACTTTCCCTTACCATCTCCATCAACACCGTCACCCAAAGAACAACACCGCCCCATACCGTCTCCATCAACACCTTCTCCCAATCCTCAATACTTCCCCTTACCGTCTGCATCAACACTCTCACCCAATGAACAACTCTTCACCTTACCATCTGCATCATCTCTCTCACCCAATGAACAACACCGCCCCATACAGTCTCCATCAACACCCCCTCCCAATCCACAAAACTTCCCCTTACCTTCTGCATCATACCTCTCACCCAATGAACAACACGGCCCCATTCCGTCTCCATCAACACCCCCTCCCAATCTACAACACTTCCCGTTACCATCTCCATCAATACCCTCTCCCAATGAACAACACCGCCCCCACTGTCTCCAGCAGCACCTCGTCCTAATCCACAACACTTCCCCTTACCATCTCCATCAACACTCCAACCCAATCAACAACACCGCCCCATACCGTATCCATCAACTCCCCCTCCCAATCCACAACACTTCCCCTTACCATCTGCATCAACACTCTGACACAATGAACAACACCATCCCATACCGTCTCCATCAACTCCACCTCCCAATCCCGAACACCTCCCGTTACCATCTGCATCTACACTCTCACCCAATGAACGACACCGCCCATACCGTCTCCATCAACACCCCCTCCCAATCCACAACACTTCCCCCTACCATCTGCATCAACACCCTCTCCCAATGAACAACAGCGCCCCATACGGTCTCCATCAACACCCTCTCCCAATCCTCAACACTTCCCCTTACCATCTGCATCAACACTCTCACCCAATGAACAACACTGCCCCATACTGTCTCCATCAACACCCCCTCCCATTCCACAACACTTCCCCTTACCTTCTGCATCAACAGTCTCACCGAATGAACAACAGCTCCCTATACCGTCTCCATCAACACCCCCTCCCAATCCACAACACTTTCCCTTACCATCTCCATCAACACCATCACCCAAAGAACAACACCGCCCCATACCGTCTCCATCAACACCTTCTCCCAATCCTCAATACTTCCCCTTACCGTCTGCATCAACACTCTCACCCAATGAACAACACTTCCCCTTACCATCTGCATCATCTCTCTCACCCAATGAACAACACCGCCCCATACAGTCTCCAACAACACCCCCTCCCAATCCACAACACTTCCCCTTACCATCTGCATCATCCCTCTCACCCAATGAACAACACCGCCCCATCCCGTCTCCAGCAGCACCTCGTCCCAATCCACAACACTTCCCCTTACCATCTCCATCAACAGTCCAACCCATGAACAACACCGCCCCATACCGTATCCATCAACTCCCCCTCCCAATCCTCAACACTTCCCCTTACCATCTGCATCAACACTCTCACACAATGAACAACACCGCCCTATACCGTCTCCATCAACACCCCCTCCCAATCCACAACACTTCCCCTTACCGTCTCCATCAACACTCTGACACAATGAACAACACCATCCCATACCGTCTCCATCAACTCCACCTTCCAATCCACAACACCTCCCGTTACCATCTGCATCTACACTCTCAACCAATGAACAACACCGCCCATACCGTCTCCATCAACACCCCCTTCCCAATCCACAACACTTCCCTTCACCGACTCCATCAACACTCTCACACCATGAACAACACTTCCCCATTCCGTCTCCATCAACACCCCCTCCCAATCCACAACACTTCCCGTTACCATCTCCATCAACACCCTCTCCCTATGAACAACACCGCCTCGACTGTCTCCATCAGCACCCCTCTCCCAATCCACAGCACTTCGCCTTACCATCTGCATCAACACCCAAGGAACAACATCGCCCCATACAATCTCCATCAGCAACCACTCAAATATCCACAACATTTCACTTTACTATCTCCATCAAAATTCTCATCCAATGAACAACACCGCCCCATACCGCCTCCATCATCACCCGCTCCCAATCCACAAATCTTCCCCTTACCGTCTCCATCAACACTCTCACCCAATGAACAACACCTCCCGATAACGTCTCCATCAACACCCCCTCCCAATCCACAACACTTCCCCCTACCATCTGCATCAACACCCTCTCCCAATGAACAACAGCGCCCCATACGGTCTCCATCAACACCTTCTCCCAATCCTCAACACTTCCCCTTACCACCTGCATCAACAATCTCACCCAATGAACAACACTGCCCCATACTGTCTCCATCAACACCCCCTCCCAATCCACAACACTTCCCCTTACCTTCTGCATCAACACTCTCACCGAATGAAAAACATCTCCCTACACCGTCTCCATCAACACCCCCTCCCAATCCACAACACTTCCCCTTACCGTCTGCATCAACACTCTCACCCAATGAACAACACTTCCCCTTACCATCTGCATCAACTCTCTCACCCAATGAACAACACCGCCCCATACAGTCTCCATCAACACCCCCTCCCAATCCACAACACTTCCCGTTACCATCTGCAACAACACTCTCACCCAATGAACAAAACCGCCCCTACTGTCTCCAGCAGCACCTCGTCCCAATCCACAACACTTCCCCTTACCATCTTCATCAACACTCCAACCCAATGAACAACACCACTCCATATCGTCTCCATCAACACCCCCTCCCAATCCACAACACTTCTCCTTACCATCTCCATCAACACGCTGCCCCAATGAAGAACACCTGCCCATACCGTCTCCATCAACACCCCCTCCCAATCCACAACACTTCCCCTTACCATCTGCATCAACACTCTCACTCAATGAACAACACCACCCTATACCGTTTCTATCAACACCCCCTCCCAATCCACAACACTTCCCCTTACCGTCTCCATCAACACTCTGCCACAATGAACAACACCATCCCATAACGTCTCCATCAACTCCACCTCCCAATCCACAACACCTCCCGTTACCATCTGCATCTACACTCTCACCCCATGAACAACACCGCCCCATACCGTCTCCATCAACACCCCCTCCGAATCCACAACACTTCCCATTACCATCTCCATCAACTCCCTCACACAATGAAAAACACCGCTCCATACCGTCTCCATCAACACCCCCTGCCAATCCGCAACACTTCCCCTCACCATCTCCACCAACACACTCTCCCAATGAACAACACCTCCCCATACCGTCTCCATCAACACCCCCTCCCAATCCAAAACACCTCCCCTTACCATCTCTATCAACACTCTAACACAATGAAAAACACCGCCCCATACCGTCTCCATCAACACCACCTCCCAATCTACAACACTTCCGCTTACCATGTCCATCAACACTCTCACCAAATGAACAACACCGCCCCATACCGTCTCCATCAACACCATGTCCCAATCCACAACACTTCTCCCTACCAGCTGCATCAACACCCTCTCCCAATGAACAACAGCGCCCCATACGGTCTCCATCAACACTCTCTCCCAATCCTCAACACTTCCCCTTACCATCTGCATCAACACTCTCACCCAATGAACAACACTGCCCCATACTGTCTCCATCAACACCCCCTCCCAATCCACAACACTTCCCTTTACCGTCTCCATCAACACCCTATCCCAATGAACAACACCGCCTCTACTGTCTCCATCAGCACCCCTCTCCCAATCCACAGCACTTCGCCTTACCATCTGCATCAAAACCCAAGGAACAACACCGCCCCATACAATCTCCATCAGCAACCACTCCCAATCCACAACATTTCCCTTCACTATCTCCATCAAAAGTCTCACCCAATGAACAACACCGCCCCATACCGCCTCCATCATCACATGCTCGCAATCCACAAAACTTCCCCTTACCGTCTCCATCAACACTCTCACCCAATGAACAACACCTCCCGATAACGTCTCCATCAACACCCCCTCCCAATCCACAACACTTCCCCTTACCATCTGCATCAACACTCTCACCCAATGAACAACGCCGCCCCATACCGTATCCATCAACTCCCCCTCCCAATCCACAACACTTCCCCTTACCATCTGCATCAACTCTCTCACTCAATGAACAACACCGCCCTATACCGTCTCCATCAACACCCCCTCCCAATCCTCAAAACTTCCCCTTACCGTCTGCATCTACACTCTCACCCAATGAACAACACCGCCCCATTCCGTCTCCATCAACACCCCCTCCCAATCCACAACACTTCACATTACCGTCTCCATCAACACTCTCACCCAATGAACAACATCGCCCCATACCGTCTCCATCAACACCCCCTCCCAATCCACAACACTTCCACTTACCATCTCCATCAACACCCTCACACAATGAACAACACCGCCCCATACAGTCTACATCAACACCCCCTCCGAATCCACAACACTTCCCCTTACCATCTCCATCAACACCCTCACCCAAAGAACAACACCGCCCCATACCGTGTCCATAAACACACCCTCCCAATCCACAACACTTCCACTGACCATCACCATCAACACCATCTCCCAATGAACAACACCTCCCGATTACGTCTCTATCAACACCCCCTCCCAATCCACAACATTTCCCCTTACCATCTGCATTAACACTCTCACACAATGAACAACACCGCCCGATACCGTCTCCATCAACACCCAGTCCCAATCCACTACACTTCCCCTTACCAACTGCATCAACACCCTCAGTCAATGAACAACACCGCCCCATACCGGCTCCATCAACACACCCTCCCAATCCACAGCACTTCCTCTTACCATCACCATCAACACCCTCTCCCAACGAACAACACCTCCCCATACAGTCTCTATCAACAGCCCCTCACAATACACAACACTTCCCCTTACCATCTCCATCACACCCTCTCCCAATGAACAAAACCTCCCCATACCGTTTCCATCAACACCCCCTCCCAATCCACAACATTCCCCATACCATCTGCATCAATACTCTCACACAATGAAAAACATAGCCCAATACTGTCTCCATCATCACCCCCCCCAATACACAACACTTCCCCTTACCATCTGCATCAACACCCAAAGAACAACACCGCCCCATACCGTCTCCATCAACACCCCCGCCCAATCCTCAACACTTCACCTTACCATCTCCATCAACACTCTCACCCAATGAACAACACAGCCCCATACCGTCTCCATCAGCACCCCCTCCCAATCCACAACACTTCCCCTTACCAACTGCATCTAACTCTCACCCAATGAACAACACCGCCCCATACTGTCTCCATCAACACCCCCTCCCAATCCACAACACTTCCCCTTACCGTCTGCATCTACACTCTCACCCAATGAACAACACCGCCAATACCGTCTCCATCAACACCCCCTCCCAATCCACAACACTTCCCCCTACCATCTGCATCAAAACCCTCTCCCAATGAACAACAGCGCCCCATACGGTCTCCATCAACACCCTCTCCCAATCCTCAACACTTCCCCTTACCATCTGCATCAGCACTCTCACCCAATGAACAACACTTCCCCTTACCATCTGCATCAACTCTCTCACCCAATGAACAACACTGGCCCACACAGTATCCATCAACTCCCCCTCCGAATCCACAACACTTCCCATTACCATCTCCATCAACTCCCTCACACAATGAAATACACCGCCCCATACCGTCTCCATCAAAAACCCCCTCCCAATCCACAACACTTCCCCTCACCATCTCCACCAACACACTCTCCCAATGAACAACACCTCCTCATACAGTCTCCATCAACACCCCCTCCCAATCCAAAACACTTCCCCTTACCATCTCTATCAACACTCTAACACAATGAAAAACACCGCCCCATACCGTCTCCATCAACACCCCCTCCCAATCTACAACATTTCCGCTTACCATGTCCATCAACACTCTCACCGAATGAACAACACCGCCCCATACCGTTTCCATCAACACCCCCTCCCAATCCACAACACTTCCCCCTACCATCTGCATCAGCACTCTCACTCAATGAACAACACCGCCCTATACCGTCTCCATCAACACCCCCTCCCAATCCACAACACTTCCCCTTACCATCTGCATCAGCACTCTCACTCAATGAACAACACCGCCCTATACCGTCTCCATCAACACCCCCTCCCAATCCACAACACTTCCCCTTACCATCTGCATCAACACTGTCACCCAATGAACAACACCGCCCCATTCCGTCTCAATCAACACCCCCTCCCAATCCACAACACTTCCCATTACCGTCTCCATCAACACTCTCACCCAATGAACAACATCGCCCCATACCGTCTCCATCAACACCCCCTCCCAATCCACAACAATTCCCACTACCATCTGCATCAACACCCTCTCCCAATGAACAAAAGCGCCCCATACGGTCTCCATCAACACCCTCTCCCAATCCTCAACACTTCCCCTTACCATCTGCATCAACACTCTCACCCAATGAACAACACTGCCCCATACTGTCTCCAGCAACACACCCTCCCAATCCACAACACTTCCCCTTACCTTCTGCATGAACACTCTCACCGGATGAACAACAGCTCCCTATACCGTCTCCATCAACACCCCCTCCCAATCCACAACACTTTCCCTTACCATCTCCATCAAAACCCTCACCCAAAGAACAACACCGCCCCATACAGTCTCCATCAACACCTTCTCCCAATCCTCAATACTTCCCCTTACCGTCTGCATCAACACTCTCACCCAATGAACAACACTTCCCCTTACCATCTGCATCAACACTCTAACACAATGAAAAACAGCGCCCCATACCGTCTCCATCAACACCCCTTCCCAATCTACAACACTTCCGCTTACCATGTCCATCAACACTCTCACTGAATGAACAACACCACCCCATACCGTCTCCATCAACACCCCCTCCCAATCCACAACACTTCCCCCTACCATCTGCATCAACACCCTCTCCCAATGAACAACACTTCACCTTACCGTCTGCATCATCTCTCTCACCCAATGAACAACACCGCCCCATACAGTCTCCATCAACACCCCCTCCCAATCCACAAAACTTCCCCTTACCATCTGCATCATACCTCTCACCCAATGAACAACACCGCCCCATTCCGTCTCCATCAACACCCCCTCCCAATCTACAACACTTCCCGTTACCATCTCCATCAATACCCTCTCCCAATGAACAACACCGCCCCTACGGTCTCCAGCAGCACCTCGTCCTAATCCACAACACTTCCCCTTACCATCTCCATCAACACTCCAACCCAATCAACAACACCGCCCCATACCGTATCCATCAACTCCCCCTCCCAATCCACAACACTTCCCCTTACCATCTGCATCAACACTCTGACACAATGAACAACACCATCCCATACCGTCTCCATCAACTCCACCTCCCAATCCACAACACCTCCCGTTATCATCTGCATCTACACTCTCACCCAATGAACGACACCGCCCATACCGTCTCCATAAACACCCCCTCCCAATCCACAACACTTCCCCCTACCATCTGCATCAACACCCTCTCCCAATGAACAACAGCGCCCCATACGGTCTCCATCAGCACCCTCTCCCAATCCTCAACACTTCCCCTTACCATCTGCATCAACGCTCTGACACAATGAACAACACCATCCCATACCGTCTCCATCAACTCCACCTCCCAATCCACAACACCTCCCGTTACCATCTGCATCTACACTCTCACCCAATGAACGACACCGCCCATACCGTCTCCATCAACACCCCCTCCCAATCCACAAAACTTCCCTCTACCATCTGCATCAACACCCTCTCCCAATGAACAACAGCGCCCCATACGGTCTCCATCAACACCCTCTCCCAATCCTCAACACTTCCCCTTACCATCTGCATCAACACTCTCACCCAATGAACAACACTGCCCCATACTGTCTCCATCAACACCCCCTCCCAATCCACAACACTTCCCCTTACCTTCTGCATCAACACTCTCACCGAATGAAATACAGCTCCCTATACCGTCTCCATCAACACCCCCTCCCAATCCACAACACTTTCCCTTACCATCTCCATCAACACCCTCACCCAAAGAACAACACCACCCCATACCGCCTCCATAATCACACGCTCCCAATCCACAAAACTTCCCCTTACCGTCTCCATCAACACTCTCACCCAATGAACAACACCTCCCGATAACGTCTCCATCAACACTCCCTCCCAAACCACAACATTCCCCTTACCATCTCCATGAACACTCTCACCCAATGAACAACGCCGCCCCCTACCGTATCCATTAACTCTCCCTCCCAATCCACAACACTTCCCATTACCGTCTCCATCAACACTCTCACCCAATGAACAACATCGCCCCATACTGTCTCCATCAACACCCCCTCCCAATCCACAACACTTCCCCCTACCATCTGCATCAACACCCTCTCCCAATGAACAAAAGCGCCCCATACGGTCTCCATCAACACCCCCTCCGAATCCACAACACTTTCCCTTACCATCTCCATCAACACCCTCACCCAAAGAACAACACCGCCCCATACCGTCTCCATCAACACCTTCTCCCAATCCTCAATACTTCCCCTTACCGTCTGCATCAACACTCTCACCCAATGAACAACACTTCCCCTTACCATCTGCATGATCTCTCTCACCCAATGAACAACACCGCCCCATACAGTCTCCATCAACACCCCCTCCCAATCCACAACACTTCCCCTTACCATCTGCATCATCCCTCTCACCCAATGAACAACACCGCCCCATTCCGTCTCCGCCAACACCCCCTCCCAATCCACAACACTTCCCGTTACCATATCCATCAATACCCTCTACCAATGAACAACACTGCCCCTACTGTCTCCAGCAGCACCTCGTCCCAATCCACAGCACTTCCCCTTACCATCTGCATCAACACTCTCACTCAATGAACAAAACCACCCTATACCGTCTCCATCAACACCCCCTCCCAATCCACAACACTTCCCCTTACCGTCTCCATCAACACTCTGACACAATGAACAACACCATCCCATACCATCTCCATCAACTCCACCTCCCAATCCACAACACCTCCCGTTACCATCTGCATCTACACTCTCACCCAATGAACAACACCGCCCATACCGTCTCCATCAACACCCCCTCCCAATCCACAACACTTCCCCCTACCATCTGCATCAACACCCTCTCCCAATGAACAAAAGCGCCCCATACGGTCTCCATCAACACTCCCTCCGAATCCACAACACTTTCCCTTACCATCTCCATCAACACCCTCACCCAAAGAACAACACCGCCCCATACCGTCTCCATCAACACCTTCTCCCAATCCTCAATACTTCCCCTTACCGTCTGCATCAACACTCTCACCCAATGAACAACACTTCCCCTTACCATCTGCATGATCTCTCTCACCCAATGAACAACACCGCCCCATACAGTCTCCATCAACACCCCCTCCCAATCCACAACACTTCCCCTTACCATCTGCATCATCCCTCTCACCCAATGAACAACACCGCCCCATTCCGTCTCCGCCAACACCCCCTCCCAATCCACAACACTTCCCGTTACCATATCCATCAATACCCTCTACCAATGAACAACACTGCCCCTACTGTCTCCAGCAGCACCTCGTCCCAATCCACAGCACTTCCCCTTACCATCTGCATCAACACTCTCACTCAATGAACAAAACCACCCTATACCGTCTCCATCAACACCCCCTCCCAATCCACAACACTTCCCCTTACCGTCTCCATCAACACTCTGACACAATGAACAACACCATCCCATACCATCTCCATCAACTCCACCTCCCAATCCACAACACCTCCCGTTACCATCTGCATCTACACTCTCACCCAATGAACAACACCGCCCATACCGTCTCCATCAACACCCCCTCCCAATCCACAACACTTCCCCCTACCATCTGCATCAACACCCTCTCCCAATGAACAAAAGCGCCCCATACGGTCTCCATCAACACCCCCTCCGAATCCACAACACTTTCCCTTACCATCTCCATCAACACCCTCACCCAAAGAACAACACCGCCCCATACCGTCTCCATCAACACCTTCTCCCAATCCTCAATACTTCCCCTTACCGTCTGCATCAACACTCTCACCCAATGAACAACACTTCCCCTTACCATCTGCATGATCTCTCTCACCCAATGAACAACACCGCCCCATACAGTCTCCATCAACACCCCCTCCCAATCCACAACACTTCCCCTTACCATCTGCATCATCCCTCTCACCCAATGAACAACACCGCCCCATTCCGTCTCCGCCAACACCCCCTCCCAATCCACAACACTTCCCGTTACCATATCCATCAATACCCTCTACCAATGAACAACACTGCCCCTACTGTCTCCAGCAGCACCTCGTCCCAATCCACAGCACTTCCCCTTACCATCTGCATCAACACTCTCACTCAATGAACAAAACCACCCTATACCGTCTCCATCAACACCCCCTCCCAATCCACAACACTTCCCCTTACCGTCTCCATCAACACTCTGACACAATGAACAACACCATCCCATACCATCTCCATCAACTCCACCTCCCAATCCACAACACCTCCCGTTACCATCTGCATCTACACTCTCACCCAATGAACAACACCGCCCATACCGTCTCCATCAACACCCCCTCCCAATCCACAACACTTCCCCCTACCATCTGCATCAACACCCTCTCCCAATGAACAACAGCGTCCCATACGGTCTCCATCAACACCCTCTCCCAATCCTCAACACTTCCCCTTACCATCTGCATCAACACTCTCACCCAATGAACAACACGGCCCCATACTATCTCCATCAACACACCCTTCCCAATCCACAACACTTCCCTTCACCGACTCCATCAACACTCTCACACCATGAACAACACTTCCCCATTCCGTCTCCATTAACACCCCCTCCCTATCCACAACACTTCCCCTTACCATCTGCATCAACACTCTCACCCAATGAACGACACCTCCCGATAACGTCTCCATCAACACCCCCTCCCAATCCACAACACTTCCCCTTACCATCTCCATCAACTCCCTCACACAATGAAAAACACCGCTCCATACCGTCTCCATCAACACCCCCTCCCAATCCACAACACTTCCCCTCACCATCTCCACCAACACACTCTCCCAATGAACAACACCTCCCCATACCGTCTCCATCAACACCCCCTCCCAATCCAAAACACTTCCCCTTACCATCTCTATCAACACTCTAACACAATGAAAAACACCGCCCCATACCGTCTCCATCAACACCACCTCCCAATCTACAACACTTCCGCTTACCATGTCCATCAACACTCTCACCGAATGAACAACACCGCCCCATACCGTCTCCATCAACACCCCGTCCCAATCCACAACACTTCTCCCTACCATCTGCATCAACACCCTCTCCCAATGAACAACAGCGCCCCATACTGTCTCCATCAACACCCCCTCCCAATCCACAACACTTCCCTTTACCGTCTCCATCAACACCCTCTCCCAATGAACAACACCGCCTCTACTGTCTCCATCAGCACCCCTCTCCCAATCCGCAGCACTTCGCCTTACCATATGCATCAACACCCAAGGAACAGCACCGCCCCATACAATCTCCATCAGCAACCACTCCACTCCCAATCCACAACATTTCCCTTTACTATCTCCATCAAAAGTCTCACCCAATGAACAACACCGCCCCATACCGCCTCCATCATCACCCGCTCGCAATCCACAAAACTTCCCCTTACCGTCTCCATCAACACTCTCACCCAATGAACAACACCTCCCGATAACGTCTCCATCAACACCCCCTCCCAATCCACAACACTTCCCCTTACAATCTGCATCAACACTCTCACCCAATGAACAACGCCGCCCCATACCGTTTCCATCAACTCCCCCTCCCAATCCACAACACTTCCCCTTACCATCTGTATCAACACTCTCACTCAATGAACAACACCGCCCTATACCGTCTCCATCAACACCCGCTCCCAATCCTCAAAACTTCCCCTTACCGTCTGCATCTACACTCTCACCCAATGAACAAAACCGCCCCATTCCGTCTCTATCAACACCCCCTCCCAATCCACAACACTTCACATTACCGTCTCAATCAACACTCTGACCCAATGAACAACATCGCCCCATACCGTCTCCATCAACACCCCCTCCCAATCCAAAACACTTCCTCTTACCATCTCCATCAACACCCTCACACAATCAACAACACCGCCCCATACAGTGTCCATAAACACACCCTCCCAATCCACAACACTTTCCCTTACCGTCTGCATCAACACTCTCACACAATGAACTACACCGCCCGATACCGTCTCCATCAACACCCTGTCCCAATCCACTACACTTCCCCTTACCATCTGCATCAACACCCTCAGCCAATGAACAACTCTGCACCATACTGTCTCCATCAACACCCCCTCCCAATCCACAACACTTCCACTGACCATCACCATCAACACCATCTCCCAATGAACAACACCGCCCCATTCCGTCTCCATCAACACCCCCTCCCAATCTACAACACTTCCCGTTACCATCTCCATCAATACCCTCTCCCAATGAACAACACCGCCCCTACGGTCTCCAGCAGCACCTCGTCCTAATCCACAACACTTCCCCTTACCATCTCCATCAACACTCCAACCCAATCAACAACACCGCCCCACACCGTATCCATCAACTCCCCCTCCCAATCCACAACACTTCCCCTTACCATCTGCATCAACACTCTGACACAATGAACAACACCATCCCATACCGTCTCCATCAACTCCACCTCCCAATCCACAACACCTCCCGTTATCATCTGCATCTACACTCTCACCCAATGAACGACACCGCCCATACCGTCTCCATAAACACCCCCTCCCAATCCACAACACTTCCCCCTACCATCTGCATCAACACCCTCTCCCAATGAACAACAGCGCCCCATACGGTCTCCATCAGCACCCTCTCCCAATCCTCAACACTTCCCCTTACCATCTGCATCAACACTCTCACCCAATGAAAAACAGTGCCCCATACTGTCTCCATCAACACCCCCTCCCAATCCACAACACTTCCCCTTACCTTCTGCATCAACACTCTCACCGAATGAACAACAGCTCCCTATACCGTCTCCATCAACACCCCCTCCCAATCCACAACACCTTCCCTTACCATCTGCATCAACACCCTCACACAAAGAACAACACCGCCCCATACCGCCTCCATAATCACCCGCTCCCAATCCACAAATCTTCCCCTTACCGTCTCCATCAACACTCTCACCCAATGAACAACACCTCCCGATAACGTCTCCATCAACACCCCCTCCCAAACCACAACATTCCCCTTACCATCTCCATGAACACTGTCACCCAATGAACAACACCGCCCCATTCCGTCTCCATCAACACCCCCTCCCAATCCACAACACTTCCCATTACCGTCTCCATCAACACTCTCACCCAATGAACAACATCGCCCCATACCGTCTCCATCAACACCCCCTCCCAATCCACAACACTTCCCCCTACCATCTGCATCAACACCCTCTCCCAATGAACAAAAGCGCCCCATACGGTCTCCATCAACACCCTCTCCCAATCCTCAACACTTCCCCTTACCATATGCATCAACACTCTCACCCAATGAACAACACTGCCCCATACTGTCTCCATCAACACCCCCTCCCAATCCACAACACTTCCCCTTACCTTCTGCATCAACACTCTCACCGAATGAACAACAGCTCCCTATACCGTCTCCATCAACACCCCCTCCCAATCCCCAGCACTTTCCCTTACCATCTCCATCAAAACCCTCACCCAAAGAACAACACCGCCCCATACAGTCTCCATCAACACCTTCTCCCAATCCTCAATACTTCCCCTTACCGTCTGCATCAACACTCTCACCCAATGAACAACACTGCCCCATACTGTCTCCATCAACACCCCCTCCCAATCCACAATACTTACACTTACCTTCTGCATCAACACTCTCACCGAATGAACAAGAGCTCCCTATACCGTCTCCATCAACACCCCCTCCCAATCCACAACACTTTCCCTTATCATCTCCATCAATACCCTCACCCAAAGAAGAACACCGCCCCATACCGTCTCCATCAACACCTTCTCCCAATCCTCAATACTTCCCCTTACCGTCTGCATCAACACTCTCACCCAATGAACAACACTTCACCTTACCATCTACATCATCTCTCTCACCCAATGAACAACACCGCCCCATACAGTCTCCATCAACACCCCCTCCCAATCCACAACACTTCCCCTTACCATCTGCATCAACGCTCTGACACAATGAACAACACCATCCCATACCGTCTCCATCAACTCCACCTCCCAATCCACAACACCTCCCGTTACCATCTGCATCTACACTCTCACCCAATGAACGACACCGCCCATACCGTCTCCATCAACACCCCCTCCCAATCCACAAAACTTCCCTCTACCATCTGCATCAACACCCTCTCCCAATGAACAACAGCGCCCCATACGGTCTCCATCAACACCCTCTCCCAATCCTCAACACTTCCCCTTACCATCTGCATCAACACTCTCACCCAATGAACAACACTGCCCCATACTGTCTCCATCAACACCCCCTCCCAATCCACAACACTTCCCCTTACCTTCTGCATCAACACTCTCACCGAATGAAATACAGCTCCCTATACCGTCTCCATCAACACCCACTCCCAATCCACAACACTTTCCCTTACCATCTCCATGAACACCCTCACCCAAAGAACAACACCACCCCATACCGCCTCCATAATCACACGCTCCCAATCCACAAAACTTCCCCTTACCGTCTCCATCAACACTCTCACCCAATGAACAACACCTCCCGATAACGTCTCCATCAACACTCCCTCCCAAACCACAACATTCCCCTTACCATCTCCATGAACACTCTCACCCAATGAACAACGCCGCCCCCTACCGTATCCATTAACTCTCCCTCCCAATCCACAACACTTCCCATTACCGTCTCCATCAACACTCTCACCCAATGAACAACATCGCCCCATACTGTCTCCATCAACACCCCCTCCCAATCCACAACACTTCCCCCTACCATCTGCATCAACACCCTCTCCCAATGAACAAAAGCGCCCCATACGGTCTCCATCAACACCCCCTCCGAATCCACAACACTTTCCCTTACCATCTCCATCAACACCCTCACCCAAAGAACAACACCGCCCCATACCGTCTCCATCAACACCTTCTCCCAATCCTCAATACTTCCCCTTACCGTCTGCATCAACACTCTCACCCAATGAACAACACTTCCCCTTACCATCTGCATGATCTCTCTCACCCAATGAACAACACCGCCCCATACAGTCTCCATCAACACCCCCTCCCAATCCACAACACTTCCCCTTACCATCTGCATCATCCCTCTCACCCAATGAACAACACCGCCCCATTCCGTCTCCGCCAACACCCCCTCCCAATCCACAACACTTCCCGTTACCATATCCATCAATACCCTCTACCAATGAACAACACTGCCCCTACTGTCTCCAGCAGCACCTCGTCCCAATCCACAGCACTTCCCCTTACCATCTGCATCAACACTCTCACTCAATGAACAAAACCACCCTATACCGTCTCCATCAACACCCCCTCCCAATCCACAACACTTCCCCTTACCGTCTCCATCAACACTCTGACACAATGAACAACACCATCCCATACCATCTCCATCAACTCCACCTCCCAATCCACAACACCTCCCGTTACCATCTGCATCTACACTCTCACCCAATGAACAACACCGCCCATACCGTCTCCATCAACACCCCCTCCCAATCCACAACACTTCCCCCTACCATCTGCATCAACACCCTCTCCCAATGAACAACAGCGTCCCATACGGTCTCCATCAACACCCTCTCCCAATCCTCAACACTTCCCCTTACCATCTGCATCAACACTCTCACCCAATGAACAACACGGCCCCATACTATCTCCATCAACACACCCTTCCCAATCCACAACACTTCCCTTCACCGACTCCATCAACACTCTCACACCATGAACAACACTTCCCCATTCCGTCTCCATTAACACCCCCTCCCTATCCACAACACTTCCCCTTACCATCTGCATCAACACTCTCACCCAATGAACGACACCTCCCGATAACGTCTCCATCAACACCCCCTCCCAATCCACAACACTTCCCCTTACCATCTCCATCAACTCCCTCACACAATGAAAAACACCGCTCCATACCGTCTCCATCAACACCCCCTCCCAATCCACAACACTTCCCCTCACCATCTCCACCAACACACTCTCCCAATGAACAACACCTCCCCATACCGTCTCCATCAACACCCCCTCCCAATCCAAAACACTTCCCCTTACCATCTCTATCAACACTCTAACACAATGAAAAACACCGCCCCATACCGTCTCCATCAACACCACCTCCCAATCTACAACACTTCCGCTTACCATGTCCATCAACACTCTCACCGAATGAACAACACCGCCCCATACCGTCTCCATCAACACCCCGTCCCAATCCACAACACTTCTCCCTACCATCTGCATCAACACCCTCTCCCAATGAACAACAGCGCCCCATACTGTCTCCATCAACACCCCCTCCCAATCCACAACACTTCCCTTTACCGTCTCCATCAACACCCTCTCCCAATGAACAACACCGCCTCTACTGTCTCCATCAGCACCCCTCTCCCAATCCGCAGCACTTCGCCTTACCATATGCATCAACACCCAAGGAACAGCACCGCCCCATACAATCTCCATCAGCAACCACTCCACTCCCAATCCACAACATTTCCCTTTACTATCTCCATCAAAAGTCTCACCCAATGAACAACACCGCCCCATACCGCCTCCATCATCACCCGCTCGCAATCCACAAAACTTCCCCTTACCGTCTCCATCAACACTCTCACCCAATGAACAACACCTCCCGATAACGTCTCCATCAACACCCCCTCCCAATCCACAACACTTCCCCTTACAATCTGCATCAACACTCTCACCCAATGAACAACGCCGCCCCATACCGTATCCATCAACTCCCCCTCCCAATCCACAACACTTCCCCTTACCATCTGTATCAACACTCTCACTCAATGAACAACACCGCCCTATACCGTCTCCATCAACACCCGCTCCCAATCCTCAAAACTTCCCCTTACCGTCTGCATCTACACTCTCACCCAATGAACAAAACCGCCCCATTCCGTCTCTATCAACACCCCCTCCCAATCCACAACACTTCACATTACCGTCTCAATCAACACTCTGACCCAATGAACAACATCGCCCCATACCGTCTCCATCAACACCCCCTCCCAATCCAAAACACTTCCTCTTACCATCTCCATCAACACCCTCACACAATCAACAACACTGCCCCATACAGTGTCCATAAACACACCCTCCCAATCCACAACACTTTCCCTTACCGTCTGCATCAACACTCTCACACAATGAACTACACCGCCCGATACCGTCTCCATCAACACCCTGTCCCAATCCACTACACTTCCCCTTACCATCTGCATCAACACCCTCAGCCAATGAACAACACTGCACCATACCGTCTCCATCAACACCCCCTCCCAATCCACAACACTTCCACTGACCATCACCATCAACACCATCTCCCAATGAACAACACCTCCCCATTACGTCTCTATCAACACCCCCTCCCAATCCACAACATTTCCCCTTACCATTTCCATCAACAGTCTCACCCAATGAACAACACTGCCCCATACCGTCTCCATCAACACCTCCTCACAATACAAAACGCTTCCCCTTACCAACTGCATCAACACTCTCACACAATGAAGAACACCGCCCCGTACTGTCTCCATCAACACCCTCTCCCAATCCACAACACTTCCCCTTACCATCTGCATCAACAGTCTCACCCAATGAACAACACCGCCCCATACTGTCTCCATCAACACACACTCCAAATCCACAACACTTCCCCTTACCTTCTGCAGAAACACTCTCACCCAATGAACAAAATCTCCCTGTAACGTCTCCATCAACACCCCCTCCATATCCACAACACTTCCCCTTACCATCTCCATCAACACCCTCACCCAATGAACAACACCGCCCCATACCGTCTCCATCAACACCTTCTCTCAATCCTCAACATTTCCCCTTACCGTCTGCATCAACACTCTCACCCAATGAACAACACCGGCCCACACCGTCGCCATCGACAGCACCTCCCAATCCTCAACACTTCACCTTACCATTTCCATCAACACTCTCACCCAATGAACAACACAGCCCCAAACCGTCTCCATCAGCACCCCCTCCCAATCCACAACACTTCCCCTTACCAACTGGATCTAAACTCTCACCCAATGAACAACACCGCCCCATACAGTCTCCATCAACACCCACTCCCAATCCACAATATTTCTCCTCACCATCTCCATCAACACTCTCACCCATTGAACAACACCGCCCCATACCGTCTCCATCAACACCCTCTCCCAATCCACAACACTTCCCCTTACCATCTGCATCAACACTCTCACCCAATGAACAACACTGCGCCATACCGTCTCCATCAACACCCCCTCCCAATCCACAAAACTTCCCCTTACCATCTCCATCAACACTTTCACCCAATGAACAACATCGCCCCATACAGACTCTATTAACACCCCCTCCCAATCCACAACACTTCCACTGACCATCACTATCAACACCCTTCTCCCAATGAACAACACCTCCCCATTACGTCTCCATCAACACCCCCTCCCAATCCACAACACTTCCTCTTACCGTCTCCATCAACACTCTCCCCAATGAACAACACCGCCCCATACTGTCGCCATCAACACCACCTCCCAATCCTCAACACTTCACCTTACCATTTCCATCAACGCTCTCACCCAATGAACAACACCGCCCCATTCCATCTCCATCAACACCTCCTACCAATACAAAACGCTTCCCCTTACCATCTCCATGAACTCTCTCACCCAATGAACAAAACCGTCCCATACAGTCTCCATCAACTCCACCTCCCAATCCACAACACTTCCCCTTACCATCTCCATCAACACTCTCACCCAATGAACAACACAATCCCATACCGTCTCCATCAACACACCCCCAATAGACAACTCTTCCCCTTTTGATCTGCATCAACACTCTCACCCAATGAACAACACCGCCCCATACTGTCTCCATCAACACCCAGTCCAAATCCACAACACTTCCCCTTAACTTCTGCAGAAACACTCTCACCTAATGAACAACATCTCCCTATAATGTCTCCATCAACACTCCCTCCCAATCCACAACACTTCCCCTTACCATCTCCATCAACATCCTCACCCAATGAACAACATCGCCGCATACCGTCTCCATCAACACCTTCTCTCAATCCTCAACACTTCCCCTTACCGTCTGCATCAACACTCTCACCCAATGGAAAACACCTCCCCTTACCATCTGCATCAACTCTCTCACCCAATGAACAACACTGTCCCATACTGTCTCCATCAACACCCCCTCCCAATCCACAACACTTCCCCTTACCATCCTCATCATCCCTCTCACCCAATGAACAGCACCGCCCCATACCGTCTCCATCAACACCCCCTCCCAATCCACAACACTTCCCCTTACCGTCTCCATCAACACTCTCACCCAATGAACAAAACCGCCCAATACCGTCTCCATCAACACACCCTCCCAATCCACAACATTCTCCTTACGACCTGCATCAATACTCTCACACAATGAACAACACCGCCCAGTACTGTCTCCATCATCACCCCCTCCCAATACACAGCACTTCCCCTTACCATTGGCATCAACACCCAATGAACAACACCGCCCCATACCGTCTCCATCAACACCCCCGTCCAATCCTCAACACTTCACCGTACCATCTCCATCAACACTCTCAACCAATGAACAACACCGCTCCATACCCTCTGCATCAGCACACCCTCCCAATCCACAACACTTCCCCTTCCCATCTCCATCAACTCTCTCACCCAAAGAACAACACGGCCCAATACCATCTCATTAACACCCCCTCCCAATCCACAACACTTCCCCTTACCATCTGCATCAGTACTCTCACCCAATGAACAACACTGCCCCATACCGTCTCCATCAACACCCCCTCCCAATCCACAATACTTCCCCTTACCATCTGCATCAAAACACTGTCCCAATGAAGAACAGCTTCCCATACCATCCCAATCAACACCCGCTCCCAATCCACAACACTTACCCTTACCATCTCCATTAACACTCTCACCCAATGAACAACACCGCCCCATACCGTATCCATCAACAACCCCTCCCAATCCGCAACACTTCCCCTTACCATCAGCATCAACACTCTCACTCAATGAAAAACACCGCCCCATACCGTCTCCATCAACACCCCCTCACAATCCACAATACTTCCTCTTACCGTCTCCATCAACACTCTGACACAATGAACTACACCATCCCATACAGTCTCCGTCTACTCCCCCTCCCAATCCACAACACCTCCCGTTACCATCTGCATCAACACTCTCACCCTATAAACAACACCGCCACATACCGTCGCCATCAAAACCACCTCCCAATCCTAAACACTTCACCTTACCATTTCCATAACACCCTCACCCAATGAAAAACACTGCCCCATACCGTCTCCAACAACACCCCCTCCCAATGCACAACACTTCCCCTTACAATCTCCATCAACACTCTCTCCCAATGAACAACACCGCCCCATACCGTATCCATCAACAACCCCTCCCAATCCACAACACTTCCCCTTACCATCTGCATCAACACTCTCACTCAATGAAAAACACCACCCCATACCGTCTCCATCAACACCCCCTCACAATCCACAATACTTCCTCTTACAGTCTCCATCAACACTCTAACCCAATGAACAACACAGCCCCATACCGTCTCGATCAACACCCCCTCCCAATACAAAACGCTTCCCCTTACCATCTCCATGAACTCTCTCACCCAATGAACAAAACCGTCCCATACAGTCTCCATCAACTCCACCTCCCAATCCACAACACTTCCCCTTACCATCTCCATCAACAATCTCACCCAATGAACAACACAATCCCATACCGTCTCCATCAACACCCCCTCCAAATCCACAACACTTCCCCTTCCCATCTCCATCAACTCTCTCACCCAAAGAACAACACGGCCCAATACCGTCTCATGAACATCCCCTCCCAATCCACAACACTTCCCCTTACCATGTGCATCAGCACTCTCACCCAATGAACAACACGGCCCCATACCGTCTCTATCAACACCCCCTCCCAATCCACAACACATCCCCTTACCATCTGCATCAACACTCTCACCCAACGAAAAGCACCTCCCCTTATCGTCTCCATCAACACCCCCTCCCAATCCACAACACTTCCTCTTACCATCTCCATCAACACCCTCTCCCAATGAACAACACCTCCCCATACTGTCTCCATCAACACCCCCTCCCAATCCACAAAACTTCCCCTTACCGTCTCCATCAACACTCTGACACAATGAACAACACCATCCCATACAGTCTCCATCAACTCCCCCTCCCAATCCACAACTCCTCCCGTTACCATCTGCATCAACACTCTCACTCAATAAACAACACCGCCCCATACCGTCGCAATCAAAACCACCTCCCAATCCATAACACTTCACCTTACCATTTCCATCAACACTCTCACCCAATGAACAACACCTCGCCATAGCGTCTCCATCAACGCCTCCCCAATGCACAACACTTTCTTTTACCATCTCCATCAACACCTTCACCCAATCAACAACACCTCCCCATACTGTCTCCAACAACATCCCCTCCCAATCCACAACACTTCCCCTTACCATCTCCATCAAAACACCGTCCTAATGAAGAACAGCTTCCCATACCATTCCAATGAACACCCCCTTCCAATCCACAACACTTCCCCTTACCATCTCCATTAACACTCTCACCCAATGAACAACACCGCCCCATACCGTATCCATCAACTCCCCCTCCCAATGCACAACACCTCCCCTTACAATCTCCATCAACACTCTCTCCCAATGAACAACACAGCCCCATACCGTTTCCATCAACACCCCCTCCCAATGCACAACACTTCCCCTTACAATCTCCATCAACACTCTCTCCCAATGAACAACACAGCCCCATACCGTCTCGATCAACACCCACTCCCAATACAAAACGCTTCCCCTTACCATCTCCATGAACTCTCTCACCCAATGAACAAAACCGTCCCATACAGTCTCCATCAACTCCACCTCCCAATCCACAACACTTCCCATTACCATCCCAATCAACAATCTCACCCAATGTACAACACAATCCCATACCGTCTCAATCAACAAGCCCTCCAAATCCACAACACTTCCCCTTCCCATCTGCATCAGCACTCTCACCCAATGAACAACAATGCCCCATACCGTCTCCATCAACACCCCCTCCCAATCCACAACACTTCCCCTTACCATCTGCATCAACACTCTCACCCAATGAACAGCACCTCCCCATATCGTCTCCATCAACACCCCCTCCCAATCCACAACACCTCCTCTTACCATCTCCATCAACACCTTCTCCCAATGAACAACACCTCCCCATACTGTCTCTATCAAGACCCCCTCCCAATCCACAACACTTCCTGTTACCATCTCCATCAACACCTTCACCCAATCAACAACTCCTCCCCATACCGTCCTCATCAACACCCCCTCCCAATCCACAACACTTCCCCTTACCATCTCCATCAACACCTTCACCCAATCAACAACACCTCCCCATACTGTCTCCATCAACATCCCCTCCCAATCCACAACACTTCCCCTTACCATCTCCATCAAAACTCTGTCCCAATGAAGAACAGCTCCCCATACCATCCCAATCAACACCCCCTCCCAATCCACAACACTTCCCCTTACCATCTCCATTAACACTCTCACCCAATGAACAACACCGCCCCATACCGTATCCATCAACTCCCCCTCCCAATCCACAACACTTCCCCTTACCATCTGCATCAACTCTCTCATTCAATGAACAACACCGCCCCATACCGTCTCCATCAACACCCCCTCACAATCCACAATACTTCCTCTTAACGTCTCCATCAACACTCTGACACAATGAACAACACCATCCCATACAGTCTCCATCAACTCCCCCTCCCAATCCACAACACCTCCCATTACCATCTGCATCAACACTCTCACCCAATAAACAACACCGCCCCATACCGTCGCAATCAAAACCACCTCCCAATCCATAACACTTCACCTTACCATTTCCATCAACACTCTCACCCAATGAACAACACCTCGCCATAGCGTCTCCATCAACGCCTCCCCAATGGACAACACTTTCTTTTACCATCTCCATCAACACCTTCACCCAATCAACAACACCTCCCCATACTGTCTTCATCAACATCCCCTCCCAATCCACAACACTTCCCCTTACCATCTCCATCAAAACACGGTCCCAATGAAGAACAGCTTCCCATACCATCCCAATCAACACCCCCTCCCAATCCACAACACTTCCCCTTACCATCTGCATCAACACTCTCACTCAATGAACAACACCGCCCTATACCGTCTCCATCAACACCCCCTCACAATCCACAATTCTTCCTCTTACCGTCTCCATCAACACTCTGACACAATGAACAACACCATCCCATACAGTCTCCATCTACTCCCCCTCCCAATCCACAACACATCCCGTTACCATCTGCATCAACACTCTCACCCTATAAACAACACCGCCACATACCGTCGCCATCAAAACCACCTCCCAATCCAAAACACTTCACCTTACCATTTCCATCAACAATCTCACCCAATGAACAACACCTCGCCATAGCGTCTCCATCAACGCCTCCCCAATGCACAACACTTTCTTTTACCATCTCCATCAACACCTTCACCCAATCAACAACACGTCCCCATACTGTCTCCATCAACATCCCCTCCCAATCCACAACACTTCCCCTTACCATCTCCATCAAAACACTGTCCCAATGAAGAAGAGCTTCCCATAACATTCCAATCAACACCCCCTTCCAATCCACAACACTTCCCCTTACCATCTCCATTAACACTCTCACCCAATGAACAACACCGCCCCATACCGTATCCATCAACTCCCCCTCCCAATCCACAACACTTCCTCTTACCGTCTCCATCAACACTCTGACACAATGAACAACACCATCCCATACAGTCTCCATCTACTCCCCCTCCCAATCCACAACACCTCCCGCTACCATCTGCATCAACACTCTCACCCTATAAACAACACCGCCACATACAGTCGCCATCAAAACCACCTCCCAATCCAAAACACTTCACCTTACCATTTCCATCAACAATCTCACCCAATGAACAACACCTCGCCATAGCGTCTCCATCAACGCCTCCCCAATGCACAACACTTTCTTTTACCATCTCCATCAACACCTTCACCCAATCAACAACACCTCCCCATACTGTCTCCATCAACATCCCCTCCCAATCCACAACACTTCCCCTTACCATCTCCATCAAAACACTGTCCCAATGAAGAACAGCTTCCCATAACATTCCAATCAACACCCCCTTCCAATCCACAACACTTCCCCTTACCATCTCCATTAACACTCTCACCCAATGAACAACACCGCCCCATACCGTATCCATCAACTCCCCCTCCCAATCCACAACACTTCCACTTACCATCTGCATCAACACTCTCACTCAATGAACAACACCGCCGCATACCGTCTCCATCAACAACCCCTCACAATCCACAATACTTCCTCTTACCGTCTCCATCAACACTCTGACACAATGAACAACACCATCCCATACAGTTTCCATCTACTCCCCCTCCCAATCCACAACACCTCCCGTTACCATCTGCATCAACACTCTCACCCAATAAACAACACCGCCCCATACCGCCGCCATCAAAACCACCTCCCAATCCTAAACACTTCACCTTACCATTTCCATCAACACTCTCACCCAATGAACAACACCTCGCCATAGCGTCTCCATCAACGCCTCCCCAATGCACAACACTTTCTTTTACCATCTCCATCAACACCTTCACTCAATCAACAACACCTCCCCATACTGACTCCATCAACATCCCCTCCCAATCCACAACACTTCCCCTTACCATCTCCATCAAAACACTGTCCCAAAGAAGAACAGCTTCCCATACCATCCCAATCAACACCCCCTCCCAATGCACAACACTTCCCCTTACCATCTCCATCAACAATCTCACCCAATGAACAACACAATCCCATACCGTCTCCATCAATACCCCCTCCAAATCCACAACACTTCCCCTTCCCATCTGCATCAGCACTCTCACACAATGAACAACACTGCCCCATACCGTCTCCATCAACACCCCCTCCCAATCCACAACACTTCCCCTTACCATCTGCATCAACACTCTCACCCAATGAACAGCACCTCCCCATATCGTCTCCATCAAACCCCCTCCCAATCCACAACACTTCCTCTTACCATCTCCATCAACACCCTCTCCCAATGAACAACACCTCCACATACTGTCTCCATCAAGACCCCCTCCCAATCCACAACACTTCCCCTTACCATCTCCATCAACACCTTCACCCAATCAACAACAACTCCCCATACCGTCCTCATCAACACCCCCTCCCAATCCACAGCACTTCCCCTTACCATCTCCATCAATACCTTCACCCAATCAACAACACCTCCCCATACTGTCTCCATCAACATCCCCTCCCAATCCACAACACTTCCCCTTACCATCTCCATCAAAACTCTGTCCCAATGAAGAACAGCTCCCCATACCATCCCAATCAACAACCCCTCCCAATCCACAACACTTCCCCTTACCATCTCCATTAACACTCTCACCCAATGAACAACACCGCTCCATACCGTATCCATCAACTCCCCCTCCCAATTCACAACACTTCCCCTTACCATCTGCATCAACTCTCTCACTCAATGAACAACACCGCCCCATACTGTCTCCATCAACACCCCTTCACAATCCACAATACTTCCTCTTAACATCTCCATCAACACTCTGACACAATGAACAACACCATCCCATACAGTCTCCATCAACTCCCCCTCCCAATCCACAACACCTCCCGTTACCATCTGCATCAACACTCTCACCCAATAAACAACACCGCCCCATACCATCGCCATCAAAACCACCTCCCAATCCATAACACTTCACCTTACCATTTCCATCAACACTCTCACCCAATGAACAACACCTCGCCATAGCGTCTCCATCAACGCCTCCCCAATGCACAACACTTTCTTTTACCATCTCCAACAACACCTTCACTCAATCAACAACACCTCCCCATACTGACTCCATCAACATCCCCTCCCAATCCACAACACTTCCCCTTACCCTCTCCATCAACACTCTCACACAAAGAACAACACCATCCCATACCGTCTCCATCAACTCCACCTCGCAATCCACAACACCTCTCGTTGCCATCTGCATCATAACTCTCACCCAATGAACAAGACCGCCCCATACCGTCTCCATCAACACCTTCTCCCAATCCTCAACACTTCCCCTTACCGTCACCATCAACACCCTCTCCCTATGAACAACACCGCCCCTACTGTCTCCATCAACACCCCCTCCCAATCCAAAACACTTCCCCTTAACATCTCTATCTACACTCTCACCCAAAGAACAACACCGCCCCATAACGTCTCCATCAACACAGCCTCCAAATCCACAACACTTTCCCTTACCATCTGCATCAACACTATCACCCAATGAACAACACCGCCCCATACCGTCTCCATCAACACCCCCTCCCAATCCACAACACTTCCCCTTACCCTCTCCATCAACTCTCTGACACAATGAACAACACCATCCCATACAGTCTCCATCAACTCAAACTCCCAATCCACAACACCTGCCGTTACCATCTGCATCAACTCTCTCACCCAATGAACAACACCGCCCATACCGTCTCCATCAACACCCCCTCCCAATCCACAACACTTCCCATTACCATCTCCATCAACTCCCTCTCCCTATGAACAACACCGCCCCTACTGTCTCCATCAGCACCCAGTCCAAATCCACAACACTTCCCCTTACCTTCTGCAGAAACACTCTCACCCAATGAACAACATCTCCCTGTAATGTCTCCATCAACGCTCCCTCCCAATCCACAACACTTCCCCTTACCATCTCCATCAACATCCTCACCCAATGAACAACATCGCCGCATACCGTCTCCATCATCACCTTCTCTCAATCCTCAACGCTTCCCCTTACCGTCTGCATCAACACTCTCACCCAATGGAAAACACCTCCCCTTACCATCTGCATCAACTCTCTCACCCAATGAACAACACTGCCCCATACTGTCTCCATCAACACCCCCTCCCAATCCACAACACTTCCCCTTACCATCCTCATCATCCCTCTCACCCAATGAACAGCACCGCCCCATACCGTCTCCATCAACACCCCCTCCCAATCCACAACACTTCCCCTTAACGTCTCCATCAACACTCTCACCCAATGAACAACACCGCCCAATACCGTCTCCATCAACACCCCCTCACAATCCACAACTCTTCCCTTTTTGATCTGCATCAACACTCTCACCCAATGAACAACACCGCTCCATACCATCTCCAACAACACCCCCTCCCAATCCACAACACTTCCCCTTACCATCTGCATCAACACTCTCACACAATGAACAAAACCGCCCCATACTGTCTCCATCAACACCCACTCCCAATCCACAACACTTCCCGTCACCATCTGCATCAACACTCTCACCCACTGAACAACACCGCCCCATACCGTCTCCATCAACACCCCCTCACAATCCACAACTCTTCCCTTTTTGATCTGCATCAACACTCTCACCCAATGAACAACACCGCTCCATACCATCTCCATCAACACCCCCTCCCAGTCCACAACACTTCCCCTTACCCTCTCCATCAACACTCTGACACAATGAACAACACCATCCCATACCGTCTCCATCAACTCCTCCTCGCAATCCACAACACATCCCGTTACCATCTGCATCAGCACTCTCACCCAATGAAAAACATCTCTCTATACCGTCTCCATCAACACCCCCTCCCAATCCACAACACTTCCCCTTACCATCTCCATCAACACCCTCACCCAATGAACAACACCAGCCCACACCGTCGCCATCAACAGCTCCTCCCAATCCTCAACACTTCACCTTACCATTTCCATCAACACTCTCACCCAATGAACAACACAGCCCCAAACCGTCTCCATCAGCACCCCCTCCCAATCCACAACACTTCCCCTTACCAACTGCATCTAAACTCTCACCCAATGAACAACACCGCCCCATACTGTCTCCATCAACACCCACTCCCAATCCACAATATTTCCCCTGACCATCTCCATCAACACTCTCACCCATTGAACAGCACCGCCCCATACCGTCTCCATCAACACCCTCTCCCAATCCACAACACTTCCCCTTACCATCTGCATCAACACTCTCACCCAATGAACAACATCGCGCCATACCGTCTGCATCAACACCCCCTCCCAATCCACAAAACTTCCCCTTACCATCTCCATCAACACTTTCACCCAATGAACAACATCGCCCCATACAGACTCTATTAACACCCCCTCCCAATCCACAACACTTCCACTGACCATCACCATCAACACCCTCTCCCAATGAACAACACCTCCCCATTACGTATCCATCAACACCCCCTCCCAATCCACAACACTTCCTCTTACCGTCTCCATCAACACTCTCACACAATGAACAACACCATCCCATACAGTCTCCATCAACTTCCCCTCCCAATCCACAACACCTCCCCTTACCATCTGCATCAACACTCTCCCCAATGAACAACACCGCCCCATACCGTCGCCATCAACACCACCTCCCAATCCTCAACACTTCACCTTACCATTTCCATCAACGCTCTCACCCAATGAACAACACCGCCCCATTCCGTCTCCATCAACACCTCCTACCAATACAAAACGCTTCCCCTTACCATCTCCATGAACTCTCTCACCCAATGAAAAAAACCGTCCCATACAGTCTCCATCAACTCCACCTCCCAATCCACAACACTTCCCCTTACCATCTCCATCAACACTCTCACCCAATGAACAACACAATCCCATACCGTCTCCATCAACACACCCCCAATAGACAACTCTTCCCCTTTTGATCTGCATCAACACTCTCACCTAATGAACAACAGCACCCCATACAGTCTCCATCAACACCCCCTCCCAATCCACAACACTCCCCCTTACCATCTCCATCAACACTCTCACCCAATGAACTACAACACCCCATACAGTCTCCATCAACACACCCTCCCAATCCACAACACTTCCCCTTACCAACTGCATCAATACTCTCACCCAATGAAGAACACCGCCCCGGACTGTCTCCATCAACACCCTCTCCCAATCCACAACACTTCCCCTTACCATCTGCATCAACACTCTCACCCAATGAACAACACCGCCCCATACTGTCTCCATCAACACTCCCTCCCAATCCACAACACTTCCCCTTACCATCTCCATCAACATCCTCACCCAATGAACAACATCGCCGCATACCGTCTCCATCAACACCTTCTCTCAATCCTCAACACTTCCCCTTACCGTCTGCATCAACACTCTCACCGAATGGAAAACACCTCCCCTTACCATCTGCATCAACACTCTCACCCAATGAACAACACTGCCCCATACTGTCTCCATCAACACCCCCTCCCAATCCACAACACTTCCCCTTACCATCCTCATCATCCCTCTCACCCAATGAACAGCACCGCCCCATACCGTCTCCATCAACACCCCCTCCCAATCCACAACACTTCCCCTTACCGTCTCCATCAACACTCTCACCCAATGAACAAAACCGCCCAATACCGTCTCCATCAACACACCCTCCCAATCCACAACATTCCCCTTACGATCTGCATCAATACTCTCACACAATGAACAACACCGCCCAGTACTGTCTCCATCATCACCCCCTCCCAATACACAGCACTTCCCCTTACCATTGGCATCAACACCCAATGAACAACACCGCCGCATACCGTCTCCATCAACACCCCCGTCCAATCCTCAACACTTCACCGTACCATCTCCATCAACACTCTCAACCAATGAACAACACCGCTCCATACCCTCTGCATCAGCACATCCTCCCAATCCACAACATTTCCCCTTACCATTTCCATCAACACTCTCACCCAACGAACAACACCGCCCCATACCGTCTCCATCAACACCCCCTCCCAATCCGCAATACTTCCACTTACAATCTCCATCAACACCTTCACCCAATGAACAAAACGTCCCTATACCGTCACCATCAACACCCCCTGCCAATCCACAACATTTCCCCTTACCATCTCCATCAACAAACTCACCCAATGAACAACACAATCCCACACCGTCTCCATCAACACCCCCTCCAAATCCACAACACTTCCCCTTCCCATCTCCATCAACTCTCTCACCCAAAGAACAACACGGCCCAATACCATCTCATGAACACCCCCTCCCAATCCACAACACTTCCCCTTACCATCTGCATCAGCACTCTCACCCAATGAACAACACTGCCCCATACCGTCTCCATCAACACCCCCTCCCAATCCACAATACTTCCCCTTACCATCTGCATCAAAACACTGTCCCAATGAAGAACAGCTTCCCATACCATCCCAATCAACACCCGCTCCCAATCCACAACACTTACCCTTACCATCTCCATTAACACTCTCACCCAATGAACAACACCGCCCCATACCGTATCCATCAACAACCCCTCCCAATCCGCAACACATCCCCTTACCATCTGCATCAACACTCTCACTCAATGAAAAACACCGCCCCATACCGTCTCCATCAACACCCCCTCACAATCCACAATACTTCCTCTTACCGTCTCCATCAACACTCTGACACAATGAACTACACCATCCCATACAGTCTCCATCTACTCCCCCTCCCAATCCACAACACCTCCCGTTACCATCTGCATCAACACTCTCACCCTATAAACAACACCGCCACATACCGTCGCCATCAAAACCACCTCCCAATCCTAAACACTTCACCTTACCATTTCCATAACACCCTCACCCAATGAAAAACACTGCCGCATACGGTCTCCATCAACACCCCCTCCCAATGCACAACACTTCCCCTTACAATCTCCATCAACACTCTCTCCCAATGAACAACACCGCCCCATACCGTATCCATCAACAACCCCTCCCAATCCACAACACTTCCCCTTACCATCTGCATCAACACTCTCACTCAATGAAAAACACCGCCCCATACCGTCTCGATCAACACCCCCTCCCAATACAAAACGCTTCCCCTTACCATCTCCATGAACTCTCTCACCCAATGAACAAAACCGTCCCATACAGTCTCCATCAACTTCACCTCCCAATCCACAACACTTCCCCTTACCATCTCCATCAATAATCTCACCCAATGAACAACACAATCCCATATCGTCTCCATCAACACCCCCTCCAAATCCACAACACTTCCCCTTCCCATCTCCATCAACTCTCTCACCCAAAGAACAACACGGCCCAATACCGTCTCAAGAACACCCCCTCCCAATCCACAACACTTCCCCTTACCATGTGCATCAGCACTCTCACCCAATGAGCAACACGGCCCCATACCGTCTCCATCAAGACCCCTTCCCAATCCACAACACTTCCCCTTACCATCTCCATCAACACCTTCACCCAATCAACAACACCTCCCCATACAGTCCTCATCAACACCCCCTCACAATCCACAACACTTCCCCTTACCATCTCCATCAACACCTTCACCCAATCAACAACACCTCCCCATACTGTCTCCATCAACATCCCCTCCCAATCCACAGCACTTCCCCTTACCATCTCCATCAAAACACTGTCCCAATGAAGAACAGCTTCCCATACCATCCCAATCAACACCCCCTCGCAATCCACAACACTTCCCCTTACCATCTCCATTAACACTCTCACCCAATGAACAACACCGCCCCATACCGTATCCATCAACTCCCCCTCCCAATCCACAACACTTCCACTTACCATCTGCATCAACACTCTCACTCAATGAACAACACCGCCCCATACCGTCTCCATCAACACCCCCTCACAATACACAATACTTCCTCTTACCGTCTCCATCAACACTCTGACACAATGAACAACACCATCCCATACAGTCTCCATCAACTCCCCCTCCCAATCCACAACACCTCCCGTTACCATCTGCATCAACACTCTCACCCAGTAAACAACACCGCCCCATACCGTCGCAATCAAAACCACCTCCCAATCCATAACACTTCACCTTACCATTTCCATCAACACTCTCACCCAATGAACAACACCTCGCCATAGCGTCTCCATCAACGCCTCCCCAATGCACAACACTTTCTTTTACCATCTCCATCAACACCTTCACCCAATCAACAACACCTCCCCATACTGTCTCCATCAACATCCCCTCCCAATCCACAACACTTCCCCTTACCATCTCCATCAAAACTCTGTCCCAATGCAGAACAGCTCCCCATACCATCCCAATCAACACCCCCTCCCAATCCACAACACTTCCCCTTACCATCTCCATTAACACTCTCACCCAATGAACAACACCGCCCCATACAATCTCCATCAACACCCCCTCCCAATCCACAACACTTCCCCTTACCATCTCCATCAAAACACTGTCCCAATGAAGAACAGCTTCCCATACCATTCCAATCAACACCCCCTCCCAATCCACAACACTTCCCCTTACCATCTCCATTAACACTCTCACCCAATGAACAACACCGCCCCATACCGTCTCCATCAACACCCCCTCACAATCCACAATTCTTCCTCTTACCGTCTCCATCAACACTCTGACACAATGAATAACACCATCCCATACAGTCTCCATCTACTCCCCCTCCCAATCCACAACACCTCCCGTTACCATCTGCATCAACACTCTCACCCTATAAACAACACCGCCACATACCGTCGCCATCAAAACCACCTCCCAATCCAAAACACTTCACCTTACCATTTCCATCAACAATCACACCCAATGAACAACACCTCGCCATAGCGTCTCCATCAACGCCTCCACAATGCACAACACTTTCTTTTACCATCTCCATCAACACCTTCACCCAATCAACAACACCTCCCCATACTGTCTCCATCAACATCCCCTCCCAATCCACAACACTTCCCCTTACCATCTCCATCAAAACACTGTCCCAATGAAGAACAGCTTCCCATACCATTCCAATCAACACCCCCTTCCAATCCACAACACTTCCCCTTACCATCTCCATTAACACTCTCACCCAATGAACAACACCGCCCCTTACCGTATCCATTAACTCCCCCTCCCAATCCACAACACTTCCACTTACCATCTGCATCAACACTCTCACTCAATGAACAACACCGCCGCATACCGTCTCCATCAACAACCCCTCACAATCCACAATACTTCCTCTTACCGTCTCCATCAACACTCTGACATAATGAACAACACCATCCCATACAGTCACCATCTACTCCCCCTCCCAATCCACAACACCTCCCGTTACCATCTGCATCAACACTCTCACACAATAAACAACACCGCCCCATACCGCCGCCATCAAAACCACCTCCCAATCCTAAACACTTCACCTTCCCATTTCCATCAACACTCTCACCCAATGAACAACACCTCGCCATAGCGTCTCCATCAACGCCTCCCCAATGCACAACACTTTCTTTTACCATCTCCATCAACACCCTCACCCAATGAAAAACACCGCCCCATACCGTCTCCATCAACACCCCCTCCCAATGCACAACACCTCGCCTCTCAATCACCATCAACACTCTCTCCCAATGAACAACACAGCCCCATACCGTCTCCATCAACACCCCCTCCCAATGCACAACACTTCCCCTTACAATCTACATCAACACTCTCTCCCAATGAACAACACAGCCCCATACCATCTCGATCAACACCCCCTCCCAATACAAAACGCTTCCCCTTACCATCTCCATGAACTCTCTCACCCAATTAACAAAACCGTCCCATACAGTCTCCATCAACTCCACCTCCCAATCCACAACACTTCCCCTTACCATCTCCATCAACAATCTCACCCAATGAACAACACAATCCCATACCGTCTCCATCAACACCCACTCCAAATCCACAACACTTCCCCTTCCCATCTGCATCAGCACTCTCACACAATGAACAACACTGCCCCATACCGTCTCCATCAACACCCCGTCCCAATCCACAACACTTCCCCTTACCATCTGCATCAACACTCTCACCCAATAAACAGCACCTCCCCATATCGTCTCCATCAACACCCCCTCCCAATCCACAACACTTCCGCTTACCATCTCCAGCAACACCCTCTCCCAATGAACAACACCTCCACATACTGCCTCCATCAAGACCCCCTCCCAATCCACAACACTTCCCCTTACCATCTCCATCAACACCTTCACCCAATCAACAACACCTCGCCATAGCGTCTCCATCAACGCCTCCCCAATGCACAACACTTTCTTTTACCATCTCCATCAACACCTTCACCCAATCAACAACACCTCCCCATACTGTCTCCATCAACATCCCCTCCCAATCCACAACACTTCCCCTTAACATCTCCATCAAAACACTGTCCCAATGAAGAACAGCATCCCATACCATCCCAAACAACACCCCCTACCAATCCACAACACTTCCCCTTACCATCTCCATCAACACTCTCACCCAATGAACAACACCGCCCCATACCGTATCCATCAACTCCCCCTCCCAATCCACAATACTTCCACTTACCATCTGCATCAACACTCTCACCCAATAAACAACACCGCCTCATACCGCCGCCATCAAAACCACCTCCCAATCCTAAACACTTCACCTTATCATTTCCATCAACACTCTCACCCAATGAACAACACCTCGCCATAGCATCTCCATCAACGCCTCCCCAATGCACAACACTTTCTTTTACCATCTCCATCAACACCCTCACACAATGAAAAACACCGCCCCATACCGTCTCCATCAACACCCCTTCCCAATGCACAACACCTCGCCTCACAATCTCCATCAACACTCTCTCCCAATGAACAACACAGCCCCATACCGTCTCCATCAACACCCCCTCCCAATGCACAACACTTCCCCTTACAATCTACATCAACACTCTCTCCCAATGAACAACACAGCCCCATACCATCTCGATCAACACTCCCTCCCAATACAAAACGCTTCCCCTTACCATCTCCATGAACTCTCTCACCCAATGAACAAAACCGTCCCATACAGTCTCCATCAACTCCACCTCCCAATCCACAACACTTCCCCTTACCATCTCCATCAACAATCTCACCCAATGAACAACACAATCCCATACAGTCTCCATCAACACCCCCTCCAAATCCACAAAACTTCCCCTTCCCATCTGCATCAGCACTCTCACACAATGAACAACACCGCCCCTTCTGTCTCCATCAGCACCACCTCCCAATCCACAACACCTCCCCTTACCATCTCCATCAACACTCTCACCCAATGAACAACACCGCCCCATACCGTCTCCATCAACACCCCCTCCCAATCCACAACACTTCCCCTTACCCTGTCCATCAACACTCTCACACAATGAACAACACCATCCCATACCGTCTCCATCAACTCCACCTCCAAATCCACAACACCTCCCGTTACCATCTGCATGAACACTCTCACCCAATGAACAACACCGCCCCATACCGTCTCCATCAACACCCCCTCCGAATCCACAACACTTCCCCTTACCATCTCCATCAACACCCTCACCCAAAGAACAACACCGCCCCATACCGTCTCCATCAACACCTTCTCCCAATCCTCAACACTTCCCCTTACCGTCTGCATCAACACACTAACCAAATGAACAACACTTCCCCTTACCATCTGCATCAACTCTCTCATCCAATAAACAACACTGCCCCATACCGTCTCCATCAACACCCCCTCCCAATCCACAACACTTCACCTTACCATTTCCATCAACACCCTGACCAAATGAAAAACACCGCCCCTTACTGTTTCCATCAACACCCCCTCGCAGTCCACAACACTTCCCCTTACCATCTGCATCAACACTCTCAAACAATGAACAACACCACCCCATACTGTCTCCATCAATACCCCCTCCCAATCCACAACACTTTCCCTTACCATCTGCATCAACACTCTCACCCAATGAACAAAACCGCCCCATACTGTCTCCATCAACACCCACTCCCAATCCACAACACTTCCCGTCACCATCTGCATCAACACTCTCACCCAATGAACAACACCGCCCCATACCGTCTCCATCAACACCCCCTCACAATCCACAACTCTTCCCTTTTTGATCTGCATCAAAACTCTCACCCAATGAACAACACCGCTCCATACCATCTCCATCAACACCCCCTCCCAATCCACAACACTTCCCCTTACCCTCTCCATCAACACTCTGAAACAATGAACAACACCATCCCATACCGTCTCCATCAACTCCTCCTCGCAATCCACAACACCTCCCGTTACCATCTGCATCAGCACTCTCACCCACTGAAAAACACCGCCCCATACCGTCTCCATCAACACCCCCTCCCAATCCACAACACTTCCCCTTACAATCTACATCAACACTCTCTCCCAATGAACAACACAGCCCCATACCATCTCGATCAACACTCCCTCCCAATACAAAACGCTTCCCCTTACCATCTCCATGAACTCTCTCACCCAATGAACAAAACCGTCCCATACAGTCTCCATCAACTCCACCTCCCAATCCACAACACTTCCCCTTACCATCTCCATCAACAATCTCACCCAATGAACAACACAATCCCATACCGTCTCCATCAACACCCCCTCCAAATCCACAAAACTTCCCCTTCCCATCTGCATCAGCACTCTCACACAATGAACAACACCGCCCCTTCTGTCTCCATCAGCACCACCTCCCAATCCACAACACCTCCCCTTACCATCTCCATCAACACTCTCACCCAATGAACAACACCGCCCCATACCGTCTCCATCAACACCCCCTCCCAATCCACAACACTTCCCCTTACCCTGTCCATCAACACTCTCACACAATGAACAACACCATCCCATACCGTCTCCATCAACTCCACCTCCAAATCCACAACACCTCCCGTTACCATCTGCATGAACACTCTCACCCAATGAACAACACCGCCCCATACCGTCTCCATCAACACCCCCTCCGAATCCACAACACTTCCCCTTACCATCTCCATCAACACCCTCACCCAAAGAACAACACCGCCCCATACCGTCTCCATCAACACCTTCTCCCAATCCTCAACACTTCCCCTTACCGTCTGCATCAACACACTAACCAAATGAACAACACTTCCCCTTACCATCTGCATCAACTCTCTCATCCAATAAACAACACTGCCCCATACCGTCTCCATCAACACCCCCTCCCAATCCACAACACTTCACCTTACCATTTCCATCAACACCCTGACCAAATGAAAAACACCGCCCCTTACTGTTTCCATCAACACCCCCTCGCAGTCCACAACACTTCCCCTTACCATCTGCATCAACACTCTCAAACAATGAACAACACCACCCCATACTGTCTCCATCAATACCCCCTCCCAATCCACAACACTTTCCCTTACCATCTGCATCAACACTCTCACCCAATGAACAAAACCGCCCCATACTGTCTCCATCAACACCCACTCCCAATCCACAACACTTCCCGTCACCATCTGCATCAACACTCTCACCCAATGAACAACACCGCCCCATACCGTCTCCATCAACACCCCCTCACAATCCACAACTCTTCCCTTTTTGATCTGCATCAAAACTCTCACCCAATGAACAACACCGCTCCATACCATCTCCATCAACACCCCCTCCCAATCCACAACACTTCCCCTTACCCTCTCCATCAACACTCTGAAACAATGAACAACACCATCCCATACCGTCTCCATCAACTCCTCCTCGCAATCCACAACACCTCCCGTTACCATCTGCATCAGCACTCTCACCCACTGAAAAACACCGCCCCATACCGTCTCCATCAACACCCCCCTCCCAATCCACAACACTTCCCCTTACCATCTCCATCAACACCCTCACCCAATGAACAACACCGCCCCATACCGTCTCCATCAACACCCACTCCCAATCAACAACGCTTCCCCTTACCATCTCCATCAGCACCCTCCCCTATGAACAACACCGCCCCTACTGTCTCCATCAGCACCACCTCCCAATCCACAACACTTCCCCTTACCATCTCCATCAACACTCTCACCCAATGAACAACACCGCCCCATACCGACTCCATCAACATCCCCTCCCAATCCACAACACTTCCCCTTACCATTTTCATCATCCCTCTCACCCAATGAACAACACCAACCCATACCATCTCCATCAGCACACTCCCCAATGAAAAACACGGCCCCTTCTGTCTCCATCAGCACCACCTCCCAATCCACAACACCTCCCCTTACCATCTCCATCATCCCTCTCACCCAATGAACAACACCAACCCATACCGTCTCCATCAACACCACCTCCCAATCGACAACACTTCCCCTTACCACCTCCATCAGCACACTCCCCAATGAAAAACACGGCCCCTTCTGTCTCCATCAGCACCACCTCCCAATCCACAACACCTCCCCTTACCATCTCCATCAACACTCTCACCCAATGAACAACACCGCCCCATACCGTCTCCATCAACACCCCCTCCCAATCCACAACACTTCCCCTTACCATCTCCATCAACACTCTCACACAATGAACAACACCATCTCATACCGTCTCCATCATCTCCACCTCCCAATCCACAACACCTCCGGTTACCATCTGCATCAACACTCTCACCCAATGAACAACACCGCCCCATACCGTCTCCATCAACACCCCCTCCGAATCCACAACACTTCCCCTTACCATCTCCATCAACACCCTCACCCAAAGAACAACACCGCCCCAGACCGTCTCCATCAACACCTTCTACCAATCCTCAACACTTCCCCTTACCGTCTGCATCAACACACTCACCAAATGAACAACACTTCCCCTTACCATCTGCATCAACTCTCTCATCCAATAAACAACACTGCCCCATACCGTCTCCATCAACTCCCACTCCCAATCCACAACACTTCCCGTCACCATCTGCATCAACACTCTCACCCAATGAACTACACCGCCCCATACCGTCTCCATCAACACCCCCTCACAATCCACAACTCTTCCCTTTTTGATCTGCATCAACACTCTCACCCAATGAACAACACCGCTCCATACCATCTCCATCAACACCCCCTCCCAATCCACAACACTTCCCCTTACCCTCTCCATCAACACTCTGACACAATGAACAACA